>NC_090014.1:453184-492552 GCF_036417845.1 Apteryx mantelli
TGAGGCCTAAGGGAGCTTTGGGGGCTATAAAATGCTTTTGAAGTGTTAAAGCCGCCTATAGAATTTCCAGGAGAGTTCTATAGGGCGCCGAAAAACAACAAAAAAGCCCATAAGACAAGTTTAGCGCTTAACCATAGACTATTGGGGCCGCTCTAGGCCACCGGGAAGACCTGGCGCCTGCTCTGGAGGACTCGCTCCCCCTCCCACTTCCCCAACCCCCCCCCATCTGCCCCCAACCCCTAAATACCCCGGGGGGGGGGGAACAACTCCCCAACTGCCCTCTTCACCCCCTAAATACCCCCCGAGACCCCCAGGGTCCCCCCACCCCCAACAAATACCCCCAGGGGGACCCTAAATACCCCCCAACCCCCCAAATACCCCCGGGGGGGGCCCTAAATACCCCCCAACCCCCTCCCCGGGGGGGGGCCCTAAATCCCCCCCCCAAGCACAATGCGGACCCAGGCCCAACACAGCCAAATTTTTATTCATAGACCTTAAAAAACCCTTTTACAAACAAATTCGGGGCCCCCCCCGACCCCCCCAAAATGAGGGGGGGGGGCAAAGGGCAGAAACCCCCCCGGGGAGGGGCTGGGGCAGGAGGAGGGGGGGGCTGGCGACCCTGGTGGCTTTGGGGGCCCCCCCCCCGCGTTGGCATTTTGGGGTCCCCGGAAGGGGGGGTTTTGGGGACCCCAGGAGGATTTGGGGGGGGCCCCTTGGAGGGGGGGGTTGGGGATCCCCCCCCCCCAGCGAGGCATCCTGAGGCCCCAAAGAGCCATTTTGGGGGGGGGGGGGATCCCCGTAACCCCAAGCGCGTTGGGGACCCCCCCGGGGGGGTGGGGGGGGTCCCCGGGTGGCTTTTTGGGGACCCCCGGGGGGATTTGGGGGGGCTCCCGTCCGCCCCGGAGAGGCATCGCGACACCCCAGAGGGGCTTTTTTTTGGGGGGGGGGGGCGCCCGGGGGGGTTTTGGCATCCCCGAGAGCATTTTGGGGTCCCCCAGGTAGATTCGGGGACCCCCAGGTAGATTTGGGGACCCCGGGGGGGATTCGGGGACCCCCCCTTGTCCCCCCCCCCCAAAAGGAGGGACATTCGCCAGCACTGGGGGAGAAGCTTTCCCCAAGCCGGGAGCATTTTGGGGTCCCCCGGGGGGATTCGGGGGAACCCCCCGAGAAGCCTTGGGGACCCCCAGGTAGATCCGGGGACCCCCAGGGCGACTCGGGGACCCCCCCGTAAATTCGGGGACCCCCCCCTTGCCCCCCCCAAAAGAGCCATCGCGACCCCCCCCCCCTCCCAAGAGGGGACATTCGCCGGCACCGGGGAGAAGGTTTCACCAAGCTGGGAAGGTTTCGGGGAGCCCCGGGGGGGGGAGGAAGATTTTGGGGGACCCCCGGGGGGGGGGAGGATTTCGGGGGGCCCCCGGGGGGGTCCCCTTTTTCGGGGGGGGGGGGCTCAGAGGAAGGCGTCGCACCACTCGCGCAGGCAGCCCGAGCAGTCGCGCGACTGCTTGGCGTTGGCGCCGCACGTGTCCTTGAGCCACTCGCGGAAAAGCTCCTCGTCCTTCTTGAGCACCAGGAACTGGCCCAGCACCACGTAGGCCTGCGGGGGGGGGACACGGGGTCACCGAGGGGGTGGGGGACACGGGTGTCACCGAGGGGGGGGGACACGGGTCCCCTGGGGGGGGGACACGGGGTGGCTTCGCGCCTCGGGGTGGCCCCGAAGCTCCTCGGCCTTCTGGAGCGCCGGGAACTGGCCCGGCACCACGTAGGCCTGCGGGGGGGGGACACGGGGGTCACTGAGGGGGGGACATGTGTCCCCAAGGGGGGGGACGGGTCCCCTGGGGGGGGATGTGTCCCCTAAGAGGGGGACACGGGGTGGCTTCGCGCCTCGGGGTGGCCCCGAAGCTCCTCGGCCTTCTGGAGCGCTGGGGGAGGGGGGGGGACACACGCTGGGGACACCCTGACCCCCCCCCCCAAACACCCTGGGGACACTTTGGGGACACCCTGATGCCCCAGAGACACCCCCAAACATCCTGAGAACACCTTGGGGACACCCTGACACGCCAGAGACACCCCCAGACACTCTGGGGACACTTTGGGGACACCTCGACATGCCAGAAACACCCCCAGACACCCCGGGACACCCTGACATGCTGGGGACACCCCAGGGACACCCTGGGGACACCTTGGGGACACCCCAGAGACACTCTGACACCCCAGAGACACCCTCAGACACCCTGGGGACACCCTGACGCCCTGGGGACACCCGGATGCCCTGACGCCCCAGAGACACCCCTGGACACCCCAGGAACGCCTTGGGGACACCCAGAGACACCCCCAGACACCCCGGGGACACTTTGGGGACACCCTGACACCCCAGAGACACCCCCAGACACCCCAGGGACACCCTGACACTCTAGGGACACCCCACAGACACCCCCAGACACCCTGGGGACACCTCAGAGACATTCTGATGCCCAGAGACACCCCCGGACACCTTGGGACACCCCTGGACACCCCAGGAATGCCCCAGAGACACCCTGGGGACACCCAGGACACCTTGGGGACAGCCCAGAGACACCCTGACACCCCCGAGACACTGCCACACTCCAGAGACACCCCCAGACACCCTGGGGACACCCGATGCCCTGGGGACACCTTGGGGACACCCCAGAGACGCCCCCAGACACCCTGGGACACGCCTGGACACCCCGGGAATACCCAGAGACACCCTGGGGACACCCAGACACCTTGGGGACACCCCAGAGACACCCTGACACCCCCGAGACACCGCCACACCCCAGAGACACCCCCAGACACCCTGGGGACACCCCGATGCCCTGGGGACACCTTGGGGAAACCCTGGGGACACCCCAGAGACACTATGACGCCCAGAGGCACCCCCGGACACCCTGGGGACACCCTGACACTCTGGGGACATTCCCGGACACCCTGACACCCCACAGACACCCCCAAACACCCTGGGGACACCCCAGAGACACCCTGACATCCCACAGACACCCTGGGGGACACCTTGGGGACACCCTGATGCACCAGAGACACCCTGATGCCCCAGAGATACCCTGGGGACACCCTGACACTCTGGGGACACCCCCAGACACCCTGGGGACACCCCCAGACACCCCTAAACACCCTGGGGACACCCAGACGTGCTGGGGACGCCCCAGGGACACCCCTGGACACCCTGGGGACACCCGAATGCTCTGGGGACGCCCCAGGGACACCCTGACGCCCCAGAGACACCCCCGGACACCCCGGGGACACCTCGCCACCGCCGCTGGGGACCCCCTGGGCACGACACCTTGTCACCCCGCACTGCCCTGTCCCTCCCCGGTGCCGGCCGGTGTCCCCAGGGCGTCTGCGATGTCCCCAGGGTGTCTGCGATGTCCCCATGGGGCCCCCACCGTCCCCAGAGCGTCCCCGACGTCCCTACGCTGTCCCCAACGTCCCCCTGGTGTCCCCAATATCTCCACAGCATCCCTGATGTCCCCACGGCGTCGCTGGCGTCCCCAACATCCACAGGGTGTCCCCAATGTCCTCGTGACGTCCCCGGCATCCCCTGGGCGTCCCCATGTCCCCAAGGTGTCCCTGATGTCCCCCCGATGTCCCCAATGTCCCCCCACCTTGTCGAAGCTCTTCTCCTCCAGCTTCTTGCCCAGCACGTCCCCGATGCCAGCCAACGTCCCCATCGGTGTCCCCGTGTTCCCCGTGTCCTCGTGCCATCCCCACCGTCCCCAGGGTGTCCCCAATGTCCCCGTGGTGTCCCCGACGTCCCCGATGTCCCCACAATGTCCCCAATGTTCCCCCACCTTGTCGAAGTCCTTCTCCTCCAGCTTCTTGCCCAGCACGTCCCCGATGCCGGCCAACGTCCCCACCAGTGTCCCCATGTTCCCCGTGTCCTCGTGCCATCCCCACCGTCCCCAGGGTGTCCCCAATGTCCCCAAGGTGTCCCTGATGTCCCCACGGTGTCCCCGACGTCCCCCCACCTTGTCGAAGCCCTTCTCCTCCAGCTTCTTGCCCAGCACGTCCCCGATGCCGGCCAACGTCCCCACCGGTGTCCCCGTGTTCCCTGTGTCCTCGTGCCATCCCCGCCATCCCCAGGGTGTCCCTGATGTCCCCAGGGTGTCCCCGACGTCCCCACGGTGTCCCCGACGTCCCCCCACCTTGTCGAAGCCCTTCTCCTCCAGCTTCTTGCCCAGCACGTCCCCGATGCCGGCCAACGTCCCCACCAGTGTCCCCATGTTCCCCGTGTCCTTGTGCCATCCCCGCCATCCCCAGGGTGTCCCCGACGTCCCCAGGGTGTCCCTGATGTCCCCACGGTGTCCCCGACGTCCCCCCACCTTGTCGAAGCCCTTCTCCTCCAGCTTCTTGCCCAGCACGTCCCCGATGCCGGCCAACGTCCCCACCGGCTTCTCGCCCATGGGCTCCGCCACGAAGTCCCGGTGCTTCTGCGACGTCGAGGACATCTCGGCTCGCCCTGCGGGGCCACCGCCGCGTTGGGGACGGCTCGGGGACGGGGAGGCCACCGCTGCGTTGGGGACAGCTCGGGGACGGGGGGGCCACCGCCGCGTTGGGGACGGCTCGGGGACGGGGGGGCCACCGCCGCGTTGGGGACAGCTTGGGGATGGGGGGCCACCGCTGCGTTGGGGACAGCTCGGGGACAGCTCGGGGACGGGGGGGCCACCGTGTTGGGGACAGCTCGGGGATGGGGACACAGGGACCGAACAGTCCCCGGGGGGACGTGGGGACATCGTGGGGACATGTGGGGGTAACCCTAAGGGGGAGGGACACAGGGACATGGGGGTGCCCTGGGGGGGACACAGGGATGGGGACGGCACTAGAGAGGATGCAGGGACGCCGTGGGGACACGGGGGTGGCCCTGGGGGGGACATGGAGACAGGGATGGCACTGGGGGGACACGGGGACGCCGTGAGGACACGGGGGGGGTCCTGGGGGCACATGGGGACGTGAGAAGGGGGTCTGGGGGGGACACAGGGATGGGGACAGCGCTGGAGGAGACATGGGGACACCGTGGGGACATGGGGGTGGCCCTAGGGGGCACATGGGGACACCGGGGGGGCCCTGGGGGGGACACGGAGACACGGCTGGCACTGGGGGGACACAGGGACAGCGTGGGGACACGGGGTTGGCTCCGAGGAGCACATGGGGACACGGGAGGGTGGGGGGGGACGTGGGGACAGTGACAGCCCCGGGGGGGGGACACAAGGGTGACACCGGGGACACGGGGGGGGGGACCAGCACCACCCCCCCCCCCCCCCCGCGCAGGGGCGCAGGGGCCCAGGCGATCCCGCCCCTCCCCCGGCTATAAATACCGCGGCGCAGCTGCAGCCGGGGCCCCCGCGGGGGGGGGGGGCGACAAAAAGCCCCCCCGAGCCCCCCCAAAGACCCCCACGAACCCCCCCCAGCCCCACGCAGCCCCCCGGGACCCCCCCGGCCCCACAGACCCCTCCCAACCCCCAGAGACCCCCCCAAGGGCCCCCCGGAGCCCCCCCAGCCCCATAGACCCCCCCAAGAGGCCCCCCCAGCCCCATAACCCCCCCCAAGGACCCCCCAGAGCGGCCCCCAGCCCCATAGACCCCCCAAGAGCCCCCCCCAGACCCCCCCCAGCCCCATAGATCCCCCAAATCCCCATAGACCCCCCCATGACCCCCCAGCCCCATAGGACCCCGCTCAAGAGCTTCCTGGAGCCCCCCCAGCCCCATAGACCCCCCCGAGGACCCCCCAGAGACCCCCCCAGCCCCATAGAGCCCCCCCAGCCCCATAGACCCCCCTCAAGGGCCCCCCCAGCCCCAAAGACCCCCCCGTTCCCCATAACCCCCCCAAGGACCCCCCAGCTCCCCCCCGGGCACCCCCCCGCCCCCCACATGCTCCTTCCCAGGCCCTAAGGCCCCCCCCGCCCCCCAAGTACCGCCCAGGGACCCCCGGAGTCTCTATGGACCCCCTGGACCCCCCCGGACCCCCCCAGGCCCTAACGAGCGCCCCCCGCCCCCCCCCGGGACCTCCCCGCCCTCACCGGCGCCGCCCGCCGCTGTCAACCGCCGCTCCCGCCCAACTGGCCGCTGCGCGCGCCTGCGCGCTGCCGTCACTTCCGGCCGCGCCGGAAACGCCCCCGCCCCTCCCGGCCGTCGGCGGCCGCTCTAGGCGCGGCCGGAAGGGACCATAGAGAGGCGGCGGCTGCCTAGCAACGCGCTCGCCGACGGGGGGGGGGGGGGGGGGTAGACGCTCTAGGGAGGCGGCGCCGCGACTCTGTGGTGCGCAGCGGCGCTCTAGCCCGCGGGAGGTTTCCCCGGCGAGACGGGGAAACATTGGGGAAACAACCATAGAGCGGATGGGGGGCGGGGAGAGGCCGGCGTCTCCGGAAGTGACGCCACGGGGGGGGCAGCGCACCCGGAAGCGGCGGCCTCGCATGCGGTGAGAGGTGTGAAGCGGCGGGGAGCGGCGGTAGGGGGCCCAGGCGTCCGGGAGGGGCCCAGGCGTCCGGGATGTCGCAGGCCACCAAGCGGAAGCACGTGGCGCGCGAGGTGCTGGACGAGCGGGTGGTGCCGTCGCCGCGGCAGCGCATCGTGCGGGTGAGCGGGGCAGGGGGACCCGGGGGGGACATGGGGGGGGGACACGGGGACACCCGGGGGGGACCCAGGGACGTGAGGGCACCTTGGTGGGGGGGGACATGGGGACAGGTACCCCCTGGGGGGGATCTGGGGACGTGGGGGGGGGACACGGGGACATGGGGGGGACAGGAGGGACGTGGGGACACTTTGGTGGGTGGGGGGACATGGGGACAGGGACACCCTGGGGGGGACCCGGGACGTGGGGGGGGGCCCAGGGACGTGGGGGGGACAGGAGGGACATGGGGACAAGGATACCCGGGGGGGGGGACAGAGGCACCCAGGAAGAAACAGGGACACTTGGGGACACATGGGGACACCCAGGGACACGGGGGGGGGGAGGGATGAGACAGGAGAGACACGGGACAGGATGGGGCCACCCAGGGGGACCAGGAACATGGAGGGGACCCAGGACCACTTTGGGGGGGGGTGGGACACGGGGGGGGGGACCCTGGGGACACGGGGGGGGGGACCCGAGGCCACCGCGTCCCTGTCACAGGTGCTGGGGACGCCGGGCAACAACCTGCACGAGGTGGAGACGGCCGAGGGCGCCCGCTTCCTCGTCAGCATGCCGCCCAAGTTCCGCCGCCACATCTGGATCAAGAGAGGTCTCCGTGTCCCCAATGCGTCCCCAACGTCCCCAATGTGTCCCCGTGTCCCCGGCACATCCCCGACACGTCCCCGGGTCCCCAACGTGTCCCTAATGCTTCCCTTTCCGGCCCCGCGGTGCTGCTTCCTCGGCATCCGGTGGCATGTCGGGATCTGGAGAGGTTCCCGGTGTCCCCAATGTGTCCCCAATGCGGCCCCGGGTCCCTTGTGATGCCCCCCCGACGTCCCCGCGTCCCCCGCGATGTCCCCGTGTCCCCCCACGACGTCCCCGCATCCCCCCGACGTGTCCCCCCACGATATCCTCGCGTCCCCAACAACGTCCCCTGACGTCCCCGCGTGTCCCCCCCCCCCGGTGACGCCCCCGCGTCCCCCCGTGTCCCCCCCCGCGACGTCCCCGTGTCCCCCGCAGGCGACTTCCTGCTCGTGGACCCCATCGAGGAGGGCGAGAAGGTGAAGGGCGAGATGCGGCTGGTGCTGTTCCGCGAGCACGTCCGCTTCCTGCAGCGCCAGGGCCTCTGGTACCCCCGAAACCCCCCGGGACCCCCCCAAACCCCCCCGGGACCCCCCGAAACTGCCCCGGGACCCCCCGAAACCCCCCGGGACCCCCCAAACCCCCCCCGGGACCCCCCAAACTGCCCCAGGACCCCCCGAAACCCCCTGGGACCCCCCAAACCCCCCCGGGACCCCCCGAAACTGCCCCAGGACCCCCCGAAACCCCCCGGGACCCCCCCAAACCCCCCCGGGACCCCCCAAACTGCACCTGGGACCCCCCAAACTGCCCCTGGGACCCCCAAAAACAATTCCAGGACCCCCCAAAACCACCCCGGGACCCCCCAAACCCCTCCGGGACCCCCAAAACTGCCCTTGGGACCCCCAAAAACAGCTCCGGGACTGCCCGAACCCCCCCGGGACCCCCCAAACCCCCCGAAACTGCCCCTGGGACCCCCCAAAACCCTCCGGGACCCCCCCAAAACCCCCTGGGACCCCCCAAACTGCCCCTGGGACCCCCTGGGACCCCCTGGGACCCCCCAAACCGCCTGGGACCCCCCCAAAACCCCCCTGGGACCCCCCAAAACCCCCAGGGACCCCCCGGGACCCCCCAAAACTGCCCCAGGACCCCCTGAAACTGCCCTGGGACCCCCTGAAACCCCCTGGGACCCCCCGAAACTCCCCAGGACCCCCAAAAGTCCCAGGACCCCCCAAAACCACCCTGGGACCCCCCCAACCCCCCTGGGACACCCCAAAAGCCATCCAGGACCCTCCAGGGACCCCCCAAGCCCCTCTGGGACCCCCAAAATTCCCCTGGGCACTCCCCAGAACCCCCAAGATCTTCCCGGGGACCCCCCAAAGTCCTTGGGACCCCCCCAAATCCCCCCCAGGGCCTCTCCCCCACGCCCTGGGACCCCCAACCTCCCCCTGTGTCCCCCAAATCCCCCCCCGGGACCCCCAACACTCCGGGACCCCCCCAACCACCCCCTGGCACCCCCAAATCCCCCCTGGCACCCCCAAATCGCCCCCCGGGCCCCCTGCGCTGACCCCCATCTCCCCCCCCCAGGCCCGAGGCCTTCGCCCCACCGGACGGACAGAGCCCCCGGCAGGGGTGAGCAGGGCCCGGGGTGCCCGCGGGGGCAACAACCCCCTGGGGGGGTATTAATGGGGTGGGGGGTGGGGGCAAGAGGAGTATTAACACAGGGTAACATCAGTGGGAGTATTAATGGGGGGCAATAACGGGGTATTAATACAAAGTAACATTAATAGGGGCACTAACGTGGGGCAATGTGCAGGCACTAATGGGGAGTAACAATGGGGTATTAATGCAGAAGTAACAGTGAGCGTTAACAAGTTAAAAATCGCTATTAACAGATACTGATTGGTATTACCAAGTAATAATAGGTATTAATACAGGGAAGCACTAATGGGGGTATAAACATGGGAGTAACCAGGGATATTAATTCTGTGTAACATTAACGGGATGTTAACAGGGGTAATAATAGGGTAGTAACACAGAATAACCTAGAGGGTATTAATAGGGGAGTAATAACGGGTATTAACTCTGCCTGATGGTAGTGGGGTATTAATGGGGGTAATAACAGGGTGTTAGCACAGAGTAACATCAGCAGGGGGTGACAGTACTGGAGTAACAGTGAGTATTAGCACTGCATGACATTAATGGGGGCCTTGATGGTGCAGTAATAATGAGTATTAATCCCTGATAACATTAATGGGGGCATTGATGGAGTAATAGTGAATATTAGCTCCTGGTAGCATTAACAGGGGTATTGATGGGGGAGTAATAGTGAATATTAATTTCTGGTAACAGTAATGGGGGCAATGATGAGTATTAATCAATTAATTAATTAATTGAGTATTAATTATTAATAAATAATAATGAGTATTAATCTCTAGTAACATTAATGGGGGTATTGATGGGGGAGTAATAGTGAGTATTAATCCCCAATAACATTAATGGGGGCGTTAATAGGGTGTAATAGGTGTAAACATGCGATAGCATTAATGGGGTATTAATGGGAGCCGGGGCATTAACACGGGGCAATAACGGCGTTATTAACGGGGGCAATAACGGGTATTAACAGGGGGGCAGTAACGGGGATATTAACGTGTCCGGGGGGGTTATGAGCCCTGGGGCAGCGCCATTGCGTGTGCGGGGGGGGGGGGTATGAACACGGCAGGGGGCAACAACACGCGGGGGGGCAGTATTAACACGCTAACGCGTGTCGGGGCGTTGACACGTGTGTCGGGGCCTTAGCGTGTCCTGGGGGCGTTAACACGCGTGTCGGGGCCTTAGCGTGTCCTGGGGGTGTTAACACACGTGTCAGGGGTGTTAACACGTGTCGGGGGCCTTAGCATGTCCTGGGGGCATTAACACGTAGCAGAACACGGGAACGGGCCAGAAAAGCGTTGACACGCGTGTTGGGGAAGCGTTAGCGTGTTGGGGAAGTGCCGACACGTGTATGTGACCCCGCACACGCGTGTGGGACCCTGCACACGCGTGTGCAGGGCGCTGACGTGGGGCGGCGGGGCAGGGACGACGCCGCGGAGCTCTTCGTCAACACGAACCGCGCCGGCGACACGGGTGACGACGAGGACACGGGTGACACGGACGACGAGGACACGAGTGACGAGGACACGGATGACGACACGGGCGACACGGACGGCGAGGACGCAGGGGACACGGGTGACAGCGAGGACAAACACGCGGGCACAAGGGACGGCGGCGCCCAGCACACGCGGTGCCCGTGACGCTCCCCCCCACCCAGGACTGTGCGCACACGTGATGCCACGGACACGTGACACCGAGGACATGTGATGCCATGGATACGTGACACCGAGGACACGCGGCGTCCCCAAAATAAAGGACTGTCTCCACCCGCGGTGCCGTGGCCACGTGGTGTCGGGGACACGCGACGCCCGTGCGTGTCCCCACCCTGCACATACCAGCACACGCGTGTTGCGACACGTGACGCCGGGGACACGCGGTGGCCGTGTGTCCCCCCCCCCCCCCAAAAAACCCACGCACACGGGGTCAGAGCTGGGTCTTTATTGCCCCCCCGCGGGGGCCGGAGCGGGGACACGCGTGTGCGCATGCCTGGACACGCGTGTGCGCACAGGAACACGCGTGTGGGGGCAGCCGGGCGGCGCCGGTCACTTGGTGATGGTGTTCCTGGGGGGGGGGGGAGAGGGGGGTCAGGCACCCCGGGGGGCTCCCAGTCCCTCCCAGTGCTCCCAGTCCCTCCCAGTGCCCCCAGTTCCCTCCCAGTCCCTCCCAGTGCTCCCAGTTCCCCTCCCAGTGCTCCCAGCGTCGCTCCCACCCCCCCTCCCAGCACCCCTAGTGCCTCTCCCAGTGCTCCCAGTGCCCTCAAAGCCGCTCCCAGTGTCTCCCATTGCCCATCCCAGTGCTCCCAGTCTCCCCAGTGCCCGTCCCAGTGCCCCCATGTCACTCCCAGTGCTCATCCCAGCGCTTCCATGTTGCTCCCAGTTGCTCCAGTGTCCCTGTGTTGCTCCCAGTGCCCATCCCAGTGCTGTGTCACCCCCCAGTGCCTGTCCCAGCGCTCCCAGTCACCCCCAGTGCCCCCCCCAATGCCCCCAGTGCCCTTGTGTCACTCCCAGTTGCCCCCAGTGCCCCAGTCGCTCCCAGCGCCCATCCCAGTGCCCCCAGTGCTCCCAGTCCCTTCCAGTGCCCATCCCAGTGCCCCCAGTTTCCCCCAGTACCTGTCCCAGTGGCTCCCAGTCCCTTCCAGTACCTGTCCCAGTGGCTCCCAGTGCTCCCAGTTGCCCACAGTGGCTGTCCCAGTGGCTTCCAGTCCCTCCCAGTGCCTGTCCCAGTGGCTCCCAGTGTCCCCAGTTGCCCCCAGTGCCCATCCCAGTGCTCCCAGTCCCTCCCAGTGGCTCCCAGTCCCTCCCAGTGCCCGTCCCAGTGCTCCCAGTTGCCCCCAGTGCCCATCCCAGTGGCTCCCAGTGCTCCCAGTCCCTCCCAGTGCCCATCCCAGTGCTCCCAGTTGCTCCCAGTCGCCCCCAGTGCCCGTCCCAGTGGCTCCCAGTCGCTGTCCCAGTTGCCCCCAGTGCCCATCCCAGTGCTCCCAGTGCCCGTCCCAGTGCTCCCAGTGCCTCCCAGTGCCCGTCGCGGCGGGGGGCTCACGCGTTCATGCTCTTGCCGCTGCCGCTGAGGACGATGTAGGGCGTCTTCTGGGCCTTCTGCTTCTCCTGCAGCAGCGCCACGGTGCCCAGCGGGGTGTCGCTCGAGCTCATCTTCTTCAGCAGCTGCCCCCCGAAAACGGGGTACGTCACCCCCAAAACCGGGCATGGTGCCCCCCCGAAAACGAGGTACGTCACCCCCAAAATGGGGCACGTCGCCCCCAAAACGGGCACGGAAACATCCCCCCGAAAACGGGGTACAGCACCCCCAAAACCGGGCACGGAAACATCCCCCCGAAAACGGCACGTCACCCCCAAAACCGGGCACGGAAACATCCCCCCGAAAACGGGGTACGGCACCCCCGAAACGGGCACGGAAACATCCCCCCGAAACCGGCACGTCACCCCCAAAACGGGCACGGAAACATCCCCCCGAAAACGGGCACGTCACCCCCAAAACGGGCACGGAAACATCCCCCGGAAACGGGCACGTCACCCCCAAAACGGGCACGGAAACATCCCCCCGAAACGGGCACGTCACCCCCAAACTGGGCACAGCGCCTCCCCAAAAACAGGGTACGTCACCCCAAAACCGGGCACGGCGCCCCAAAAACCAGGCATGGAAACATCCCCCCAAAACCGGGCACGTCACCCCCAAAACCAGGCATGGCGCCCCCAAAACCGGGCATGGAAATGTCCCCCCAAAACGGGGCACGTCACCCCCAAAACCGGGCACGTCACCCCCAAAAACTGGGCACGGTGCCCCCGAAACGGGCACGGAAACGTCCCCCCAAAACGGGCACGTCACCCCCCAAAACCGGGCACGTCATCCCCAAAACTGGGCATGGTGCCCCCAAAATGGGGCACAGCACCCCCAAAACCGGGCACGTCCCCCCCAAAACCGGCTACGGAAACACCCCCCGAACAGGGATGAAACCCCCAAACCGGGTCACTGCCCCCCCCCCTCAAAATCAGGGACAGAAACCCCCCAAAACGGGGACAGAATCCCCGAAAATGGAGACGGGACCCCCAAAGGGAGCCAGGCACCCCCAGAATGGGGCCGCGACCCCTAAGGGGGGCAGGAGACCCCCAAAACTGGGGCCGGGGGACCCCTAAAGGGCCCCCAAATGGGCCCAGAGAACCACAGGGACCCCCAAGGGGGACTGGGGGGACCCCAAAGGGGCTCAGGACCCCCAAAAGGGGGCTGGGAGACCCCAAATGAGCCCATGGGGGACCCCGAAACGGCTCAGGACCCCCAAAAGGGACCTGGAAGGACCCCAAAATGGCTCAGGACCCCCAAAAGAGCCCATAGGGGACCCCAGATGGGACCAGGGGTGACCTTAAAGGCACTCAGGACCCTCAAAAGGGACCTGGGGGGACCCCAAAACGGCTCAGGACCCCAAGTGGGACCAGGGAGACCCCAAATGAGCCCATGGGGGACCCCAAAATGGCTCAGGACCCCAAATGGGACCTGGTGGGACCCCCAAAATGGCTCAGGACCCCCAAAAGGGCTCATAGGGGACTCCAGATGGGACCTGGGGTGACCTTAAAGGCACTCAGAACCCCCAAATGGGACCTGGGGGGACCCCAAAATGGCTCAGGACCCCAAAAGGGACCTGGGAGACCCCAAATGAGCCCATGGGGGACCCCAAAATGGCTCAGGACCCCAAATGGGACCTGGTGGGACCCCCAAAATGGCTCAGGACCCCCAAAAGGGCTCATAGGGGACTCCAGATGGGACCTGGGGTGACCTTAAAGGCACTCAGAACCCCCAAATGGGACCTGGGGGGACCCCAAAATGGCTCAGGACCCCAAGTGGGACCAGGGAGACCCCAAATGAGCCCATGGGGGACCCCAAAATGGCTCAGGACCCCAAATGGGACCTGGTGGGACCCCCAAAATGGCTCAGGACCCCCAAAAGGGCTCATAGGGGACTCCAGATGGGACCTGGGGTGACCTTAAAGGCACTCAGGACCCCCAAAAGGGACCATGGGGGACCCCGAAATGGCTCAGGACACCCAAAAGGTGCTGGGAGACCCCAAATGAGCCCATGGGGGACCCCAAAATGGCTCAGGACCCCCAAACAGGACCGGGGGTGACCCCAAAATGGCCCTGAACCCCCAAAAGGGCCCATAGGGGACCCCAGATGGGACCAGAAATGACCTTAAAGAGGCTCAGAACCCCCAAACGGGGACCATGGGGGACCCCAAAATGGCTCAGGACCCCCCCAAAACGGCCCCTCACCGCCTCCTCGTCCAGCTTCTTCATCCTGCGCTCCGTCTTCATCTTCCCGGAGCCTTTGCCGTGGAAGCGGTGCGAGAGCTGGCGGAAGGCCTGGGAGGGGGGACACGGGGGGGGGTCAGGGGGTGGTGGCACGTGTCCCCCCCCCTCCCCGTGCAGCGTGTCCCCAACCCAGGTCACCTCCTTGGGCGTCAGCTTGCGGCCGGGTCTCGTCCACGTACTCGATCTTGACGTCGGGCCGGTAGCCTTCCTTCTCCTTGAAGTCCTGCGTGAAGCCGCGGTACTCCTCCCGCCGGCTGTACTTGTCATCGATGGCCCTGCGCGGGGACACGGGGACACGGGGAACAGGCGTCACGCGGGGCTGGGGACAGCGGGGGACACGGGGGGACGTGGGGAGGGGGAAATCGGGGGAAATCGGGGACATCGGGGGACATGGAGGAAACATGGAGGGGACACGCGCTCCTCCCGCCGGCTGTACTTGTCGTCGATGGCCCTGCGCGGGGACACGGGGACACGGGGACAGGCGTCACGCGGGGTTGGGGACAGCGGGGGACACGGGGGGACGTGGGGAGGGGGAAATCGGGGGAAATCAGGGGACATCAGGGGACATGGAGGAAACATGGAGGGGACACGCGCTCCTCCCACCGGCTGTACTTGTTGTCGATGGCCCTGCACCAGGACACGGGGACATGGGGACAGGCATCACGCGGGGTTGGGGACAGCGGGGGACACGGGGGGACATGGGGAGGAGGAAATCGGGGGACATCGGGGGACACGGAGGGGACACGGAGGGGACACGTGCTCCTCCCGCCGGCTGTACTTGTCGTCGATGGCCCTGCGCGGGGACACGGGGACACGGGGACAGGCGTCACGCGGGGCTGGGGACAGCGGGGGACACAGGGAGGAGGAAATCAGGGGACATCAGGGGACATCAGGGGACATGGAGGGAACACGGAGGGGACACGGAGGGAACACGCGCTCCTCCCGCCGGCTGTACTTGTCGTCGATGGCCCTGTGCGGGGACACAGGGACACGGGGACAATGTCACGCGGGGTTGGGGACAGGAGGGGACACGGAGGGGACACGGAGGGGACATGGAGGGGGACACGCGCTCCTCCCGCCAGCTGTACTTGTCGTCGATGGCCCTGCGCGGGGACACGGGGACAATGTCACGCGGGGTTGGGGACACGGAGGGGACACGCAGGGGGACGCCGCTCACATCTTATCCTCGATGCAGTAGACGGCCGAGGGCAGCGACTTGTTGGGCGCCTTCACCCGAGCCACCTTCTGCACCGTCGTCTCCAGCAGCCCTGGGGGGGGGGGGACAGGGGGGACACGGGGGACACACACACAATGGGGGGGGGGGGTCGGGGGGGTCCCCAAACCCCCCGGGGGTCCCCGAAGGGCCCCGGCGTCCGGACGCACCTTTGTTCTGGCAGAGCAGCAGGGCCGCGGCCAGGCCCCGGTTGACGATGGGCTCCTCGTCCAGGATGGTGGTGGAGGACGCCGAGAACTTGGGGGGGGGCAGAAAGGGGGGGGTCGGAGCGGGGCCTCGGGGGGGCGGGGGGGTGGGTTTGGGGGGGGCCTCGGGGTTCCTGGGGTTTGGGGGTGGGTTTGGGGGCGTTTCGGGGGGGTTTCGGGGCGCTCACGTCCCACCACGATGGCTCCTGGGTTGGGTTGACGGGGCTCCAGGCCACGTTCTCCTCCCCGGGGCGGTGGGGGGGCCCCGGTTTTGGGGGGGGGGGCGCGGTTTGGGGGTGCAGGTGGGTCGGGGGGGGCCCGGGGGTGGGTTTTGGGGGGTTTCGGGGCGCTCACGTCCCACCACGATGGCTCCTGGGTTGGGTTGACGGGGCTCCAGGGCACGTTCTCCTCCCCGGGGCGGTGGGGGGGCCCGGTTTTGGGGGGGGGGCCGCGGTTCGGGGGGGCGGTTTGGGGGTGCAGGTGGGTCGGGGGGGCCCGGGGGGGTTTTGGGGCGTTTCGGGGGGGTTTCGGGGCGCTCACGTCCCCACCACGATGGCTCCTGGGTTGGGTTGATGGGGCTCCAGGCCACGTTCTCCTCCCCGGGGCGGTGGGGGGGGCCCCGGTTTTGGGGGGGGCCGCGGTTCGGGGGGGCGGTTTGGGGGTGCAGGTGGGTCGGGGGGGGCTCGGGGGGGGGGTTTTGGGGCGTTTCCGGGCGGTTTCGGGCGCTCACGTCCTGCTGCTGCCGCTCCTCGGCCAGGTTGACGGTGCTCCAGCCCACGTTCTCCTCCCGTCGGAATCGGGGGCGCCGGCGGGCGAGCGCCGCTCCTCCCGCTCGAAGTCCCTGCGCGGGGACACGCGGGGACACGTGAGGACACGTGAGGACACGCGGGGACACGCGGGGACACGCGGGGACACGTGAGGACACGCGGGGACACGCGGGGACACGCGGGGACACGCGGGGACATGTGAGGACACAGTAGGACACACGAGGACATGCGAGAAGATACATGGACGGACGAGGACGTGGGGGGCCGTGGGGGATGTAGGGACAGACGGGGACCCGGGGGACACAGATGCAAGGGACACGGGGACGTGGGGACATGGGGGGGACACAGGGGGGATGGAGGGACATAATGACATGGGACACATAGACACATGGGGACATGGGAAGGACATAGATGTGGGGAAACACGGGGGGGACAGAGAGACACAAGGACATGGGGACACATGGGGACACGGGGAGGGACACAGACATGGGGGACACGGGGGGGACACGGGGACGTGGGAGGACATGGGGGGGACAGAGAGACACAAGGACACGGGGACACATGGGGACATGGAGACACGGGGAGGGACACGGGGATGTGGGGGGACACGGGGGGACATGGGGGGGATGGAGGGACACAAGGACGTGGGGACACGGGGAGGGACACGGATGTGGGGGGACATGGGGGAACACGGGGGGACAGAGGGACACAAGGACAAGGGGACACGAGAACACGGAGAGAGACATGGACGTGGGGGGACACAGTGGGGGGGGACACAGCAGAGGGACGTGGGGACACGTGGGGGACATGGAGCCCCCCGAGCTCCTCCTGCTCCTCGCGGTTGCCGGCCAGGCCCCCAAAACTGCCCCGAGTCACCCAAAACTACCCCGAATCACCCCCAAAACTGCCCCCACCAGACCCCTAACTGCCCCCCCAGCCCCAAAACTTGCCCCCCCTGACCCCTAATTGCCCCCCCCAGCCTCCAAACTGCCCCCCAGACCCCTAATTGCCCCCCCCCCAGCGCACCATGAGCTCCTCCTGCTCCTCGCGGGTTGCCTGCCAGGCCCCCAAAACTGCCCCGAGTCACCCCAAAACTGCCCTGAATCACCCCCAAAACTGCCCCCCAGCCCCAAAACTGCCCCGAATCACCCCCAAACTGCCCCGAATCACCCCAAAACTGCCCCCCTGACCCCTAACTGCCCCCCCAGATCCCTAACTGCCCCCCACCGGCGCACCATGAGCTCCTCCTGCTCCTCGCGGTTGCCGGCCAGACCCCAAAACTGCCCGGAATCACCCCAAAACTGCCCCGAATCACCCCCAAACTGCCCCCCCAGACCCCTAACTGCCCCCCCAGACCCCTAACTGCCCCCCCTGACCCCTAACTGCCCCCCAGACCCCTAACTGCCCCCCCCCGGTGCACCATGAGCTCCTCCTGCTCCTCGCGGTTGCCTGCCAGGCCCCCAAAACTGCCCCGAATCACCCCAAAACTGCCCTGAATCACCCCAAAACTGCCCCTGAATCACCCCAAAACTGCCCCCCATACCCCTAACTGCCCCCCCAGCCCCCCCGAACTACCCCAGCCCCCCCGATTTGCCCCCCCCGCGCACCATGAGCTCCTCCTGCTCCTCGCGGTTGCTGGCCAGGCCCCCAAAACTGCCCCGAATCACCCCAAAACTGCCCGAATCACCCCAAAACTGCCCCCATCCCCCTAATTGCACCCCCCATCCCCCTAATTGCCCCCCCCGGCCCCCTAACTGCCCCCCCAGACCCCTAATTCCCCCCCCCCCGGCTCACCATGAGCTCCTCCTGCTCCTTGCGGTTGCTGGCCAGGCCCCCAAAACTGCCCCGAATCACCCCAAAACTGCCCCCCATCACCCCAAAACTGCCCCGAGTCACCCCAAAACTGCCCCCCAGACCCTAATTGCCCCCCCAGCTCCCCAAACTGCCCCAGCCCCCCCGATTTGCCCCCCCCGCGCACCATGAGCTCCTCCTGCTCCTCGCAGTTGCCTGCCAGGCCCCCAAAACTGCCCCGAATCACCCCCAAAATGCCCCCCATCACCCCAAAACTGCCCCGAATCACCCCAAACTGCCCTCCAGACTCCTAACTGCCCCCCCAGCCCCCCCAAACTGCCCCAGGCCCCCCCAATTTGCCCCCCCAGCCCCAGATTTGCCCCCCCCGCGCACCATGAGCTCCTCCTGCTCCTCGCGGTTGCCTGCAGGCCCCCAAAACTGCCCCGAATCACCCCCAAAATGCCCATCACCCCAAAACTGCCCCAAATCACCCCCAACTGCCCCCCAGACCCCTAATTGCCCCCCCCCCCCCGGCGCACCATGAGCTCCTCCTGCTCCTTGCGGTTGCCGGCCAGGCCCCAAAACTGCCCCGCATCACCCCCAAATGCCCCCCATCACCCCAAAACTGCCCCAAATCACCCCCAAACTGCCCCCCTGACCCCTAACTGCCCCCCCAGACCCCTAACTGCCCCCCCCCCCCCGGCGCACCATGAGCTCCTCCTGCTCCTCGCGGTTGCCGGCCAGGCCGTAGGTCGGGATCTCGCCCAGGGTGCGGCAGAACTCGGAGGTGGCGTTGAAGACGATGGCGCCGGCGCGGGCGTCCGCCCCGGCCCCCCCCGCCGCCGCCGCCCCCCCCCCGCCGCCGCTGCACCAGCTCCAGCACCTGCCGGGGGGGCGGCGGGGGGGGTGAGCGGCGCCCGGACGCCTGGGCCCCTTCCGCAAACCCCCCCGTACAGCCCCCTCCGGTGCTCGGGGAGGGCGTGAGCGGCGCCCGGACGCCTGGGCCCCTTCTGCGACCCCCCCCCGGTGCCCGGGGAGGGTGTTAGTGGGGCCCGGACGCCTGGGCCCCCTCGCTCGGGGGGGGGGGGGGGCAGAGCTGGGTCCCCCCCACCCCTGGGTGCTGCGTGGGGGGGTGGGGAGGCGCCCGGACGCCTGGGCCCGCTCACCCGCGACCCCCCCCCACCCCGGGGTGCCGCCCGGACGCCTGGGCCCGCTCACCCGCGTCCCCCCCCCCACCCCGGGGAGGCGCCCGGACGCCTGGGCCCGCTCACCTGCATCCCCCCCACCCCGGGGTGCCGCCCGGACGCCTGGGCCCGCTCACCCGCATCCCCCCCCCACCCCGGGGAGGCGCCCGGACGCCTGGGCCCGCTCACCCGCGTCCCCCCCCCGCCCCGGGGTGCCGCCCGGACGCCTGGGCCCGCTCGCCCGCGTCCCCCCCCCCACCCCGGGGAGCCGCCCGGACGCCTGGGCCCGCTCACCCGCGTCCCCCCCCCGCCCCGGGGAGCCGCCCGGACGCCTGGGCCCGCTCGCCCGCGTCCCCCCCCCACCCCGGGGAGCCGCCCGGACGCCTGGGCCCGCTCACCTGCGTCCCCCCCCCCCCACCCCGGGGAGCCGCCCGGACGCCTGGGCCCGCTCACCCGCGTCCCCCCCCCACCCCGGGGAGCCGCCCGGACGCCTGGGCCCGCTCACCCGCGTCCCCCCCCACCCCGGGGAGCCGCCCGGACGCCTGGGCCCGCTCACCCGCGTCCCCCCCCCACCCCGGGGAGCCGCCCGGACGCCTGGGCCCGCTCACCCGCGTCCCCCCCCCCACCCCGGGGAGCCGCCCGGACGCCTGGGCCCGCTCACCCGCGTCCCCCCCCACCCCGGGGAGCCGCCCGGACGCCTGGGCCCGCTCACCCGCGTCCCCCCCCCCCACCCCGGGGCGCCGCCCGGACGCCTGGGCCCGCTCGCCCGCGACCCCCCCCCACCCGGGGAGCCGCCCGGACGCCTGGGCCCGCTCGCTCGCGTCCCCCCCCCACCCCGGGGAGCCGCCCGGACGCCTGGGCCCGCTCACCCGCGTCCCCCCCCCGCCCCGGGGCACCGCCCGGACGCCTGGGCCCGCTCACCCGCGTCCCCCCCCACCCCGGGGAGCCGCCCGGACGCCTGGGCCCGCTCACCTGCTCGCTGTGTCCCCCCCCACCCCGGGGGCGCCGCCTGGACGCCTGGACCCGCTCACCCGCGTCCCCCCCCCACCCCGGGGAGCCGCCCGGACGCCTGGGCCCGCTCACCTGCTCGCCGTGTCCCCCCCCCACCCCGGGGAGCCGCCCGGACGCCTGGGCCCGCTCACCTGCTCGCCGCCGGCCTCGCGCAGCTGCTGCAGTTGCCGCAGGCGCCGGCTCTTTTCCAGCTGCTTCTGCAGCTCCTGCTCGGCCTCGTCCTCCTCCAGCGCCGCCGGCGAGCCGGGGGGGGGCTCGTCTGCGCGGGGGGGGGGGGCGTCAGGGGCCCAGGCGTCCGGGGATGCTCCCTCTCTCCCTCCCACCCTGATCCCACTGACCCGGGGGGCCCAGGCGTCCGGGGGCTCCCCCCCCCACCTCATTGAGGGGCCCAGGCGTCCGGGGACTCCCCCACCCAGGGGCCCAGGCGTCCGGGGGCTCCCCCCCCACACCCCATTGAGGGGCCCAGGCGTCCGGGGACTCCCCCACCCAGGGGCCCAGGCGTCCGGGGGCTCCCCCCCCACACCCCATTGAGGGGCCCAGGTGTCTGGGGACTCCCCCCATCTCCTCTACGACGAGGGGCCCAGGTGTCCGGGGCCTCCCCCCCACCTCCCCCACAACAGGGGGCCCAGGCGTCCGGGGGCTCCCCCCCCACCCCATCAAAGGGCCCAGGCATCCGGGGCCTCCCCCCCCCCACCCCATGGAGGGGGCCCAGGCGTCCGGGGGTGGGGGGGGGCCAGGCGTCCGGCTCACCGTCGCTGCTGATGTCCATGCTCTCGACGCGGGTGTCGTCGGAAGGGGGGGCGGCGGGGGGGGGGGCCGGGCCCTGCCCTTCCTCCCCCCCCCGGGCGCCGCCGCGGCCCCCCCCCCTTCCTCCTCCTCCTCCTCCTCCTCGGCCTCCTTGGGCCCCCGCCGGCCTCGGCCCCGCGACCTGGGGGGGGCAAAAATGGGGGGGGGAGTTAGACCCCCCCTTGACAGAGCCGCTCTTGCCCCGGCCCCTCCCACGCCCAAAACCCCCCTCTTGCCCTCAGCCCCCCCCATGACCCCTCTATTACCCCTATTTGCCCCCCCACCAAGGATCCTACTGCCCCCCCCCAAGCGTCTCTTGCCCCTGTGAACCCCCCCCGGACGCCTGGGCCCCCCTCCGGACGCCTGGGCCCACCTGGAGCCGAAGTCTCTGCGCGTGTCCCCGCCCCCCCCCCGGACGCCTGGGCCCACCTGGAGCCGAAGTCGCCCCACGTGTCCCCCCCCCCGCCCGGACGCCTGGGCCCCCCCGGACGCCTGGGCCCACCTGGAGCTGAAGTCGCCCCGCGTGTCCCCCCCCGCGCCCGGACGCCTGGGCCCACCTGGAGCCGAAGTCGCCGCGCGTGTCCCCGCCCCCCCCGGACGCCTGGGCCCCCCCCGCCCGGACGCCTGGGCCCACCTGGAGCCGAAGTCGCCGCGCGTGTCCCCGCCCCCCCCCGGACGCCTGGGCCCACCTGGAGCCGAAGTCTCCGCGCGTGTCGCCCGGCGCCAGCGGCAGCAGATCGTCCGCCCGCAGCGGTTTCTCCTTGCGCCGGAGCCGTCGCACGCGGCGCCGCGTCTTCCGGAAGGCCACGGCCTGCGCGGGGGCGCTTACCCATGATGCCCCGGGGCTCGCGCCAACCCCCCCGGTACCCATGATGCTCCGGGGCTCACACCAACCCCCCCATTATCCACAGCCCCCCATTACCCATGATGCCCTGGGGCTTGCGCCACCCCCCCCATTACCCACAAGCCCCCAGGGCTCACGCCAACCGCCCCTCATTACCCACAACCCCCCCATTACCCACAACCCCCTGGGGCTCACGCCAACCCCCCCCCCCCAGTTACCCACAACCCTCCTGTTACCCACAACCCCCCGGGGCCCGTGCCAACCCCCCCCATTACCTACAACCCCCCCCCCGGTTACCCACAAACCCCCCATTACCCACAATGCCCCGGGGCTCACACCAGCTCCCCCCCCATTACCCACAACCCCCCAGGGCTCACGCCAACCCCCCCCATTACCCACAACCCCCCCCATTACCCACAAACCCCATTACCCACAACCCCCCCCCATTACCCACGATGCCCCGGGGCTCCCGCCAATCCCCCCCATTACCCACAACCACCCATTACCCCCATCCCCCATTACCCACGATGCCCCGGGGCTCCTGCCAACCCCCCCCCAGTTACCCACAACCCCCCCCCCGTTACCCACGATGCCCCGGGGCTCCTGCCAACCCCCCCCCCCGGTTACCCACAACCCCCCATTACCCACAATGCCCCGGGGCTCCCGCCAACCCCCCCCATTACCCACAACCCCCCCCATTACCCACAACCCTCCATTACCCACAACTCCCCGGGGCTCATGCCAACCCCCCCCGTTACCCACAACCCCCCGGGGCTCACGCCAACCCCCCCCATTACCCACAACCCCCCCCATTACCCACAATGCCCCGGGGCTCGCGCCCAACCCCCGCCCCCAGTTACCCACAACCCCCCATTACCCACGATACCCAGGGCTCCTACCAACCCCCCCCAATTACCCACAAGCCCCCACTACCCACGATGCCCCGGGGCTCCCGCCAACCCCCCCCATTACCCACAACCTCCCCCATTACCCACAATACCCCAGGGCTCCTACCAACCCCCCCCAATTACCCACAACCCCCCATTACCCACAATGCCCCGGGGCTCCCGCCAACCCCCCCCGTTACCCACGATGCCCCGGGGGGGACGGGACCCACCTGCTCGTGGGGGCCGAGGAAGTCGGGGGCCAGGCGGGGGGGGGGCAGCGCCAGGCTCTGCGGCGCCCCGAGGGGGGGGGGGGCGGGAGGCCGGGCGGGGGCGGGGCCAGCGCCGGGCCCCCCCCGCCGGGGGGGCAGCCGGAGAGCCGTGGGGGAGCGGGCGGCCCCCAGCGCCTCCGCGTACTGCGGCAGCAGCTCCTGCGGCAACACGCCAAGGACACGTGACAACACGCCAAGGACACGTGACAACACGCCAAGGACACGTGACAACACGCCAAGGACACGCCAAGGCGGGGGCGTCACGCGTGTGCGCAGGGGGGGTCACGCGTGGGGGGGCGGGCGGCCCCCAGCGCCTCCGCGTACTGCGGCAGCAGCTCCTGCGGCAACACGCCAAGGACACGTGACAACACGCCAAGGACACGTGACAACACGCCAAGGACACGCCAAGGCGGGGGGTCACGCGTGTGCGTGGGGGGGTCACGCGTGGGGGGGGCGGGCGGCCCCCAGCGCCTCCGCGTACTGCGGCAGCAGCTCCTGTGACACGTGACAACATGTGACAACATGCCAAGGACACGTGACAACACGCCAAGGACACGCCAAGGCGGGGGGGGTGCGTGTGCACGGGGGGGTCACGCGTGGGGGGGGGGCGGGCGGCCCCCAGCGCCTCCGCGTACTGCGGCAGCAGCTCCTGCGGCAACACGCCAAGGACACGTGACAACACGCCAAGGACACCTGAGAACACGCCAAGGACACGTGAGAACACGCCAAGGACACGTGAGAACACGCCAAGGACACGCCAAGGCGGGGGGTCACGCATGTGCACGGTGGGGGCCACGTGTGTGGGGGGGGCGAGTCCCCCCTCCCCCAGCTCTTCCGCGTGTTGGAGCCGAGTCCAAAACACGCCGTGACACGGGGTGACACGCCACAACATGGGATGACACACGTGTTCCCGGCTCTGCGTGCTGGGACATGGGAAAAAACACGGGGCAACACAGCAGCATGGGGGGGGACAAGGGGACACACAGGGGCCCCAGGGGGACCCCGAGGACACGGGGGGACCCCGAGGACACGCCAAGGCCACGTCACCCTCTCGGGGACACGTGTCAACACCCCGGGGACAGGCGGGGGACACGCCAAGACCCTGAGGACACGGGGGGACCCCGAGGTGCCGCGTGGGGACCTTGGGGACGTGGGGAACATGCAGGGGCCACCTGGGGACCTCGAGGACACGTGGGGACACGGGAGGGGACACACGGGGAGACATGTGGGGACCTTGCTGACACGGGGGGACATGAGAAGGGACACGCGGGGGGCCACGTGGGGACCTCGAGGACACGTGGGGACCCAGGAGGCCATTTCGAGACCCCGAGGTGCCACGTTGGGACCCCGACAGCCCCCCGAGGGACACGTCCCCCTGCCGAGGGGCCACGTGGGACATTGGTGACACGGGGGGGAAGCGTGGGGACCTCAAGGACACGTGGGGACACGGGAGGGGCCACGTGGGGACCTCGAGGACACGTGGGGACACGGGAGGCCATTTCAAGACCCCGAGGCGCCACGTGGGGCGCGTCCCCCCGCCGAGGGGCTGCGTGGGGACCTTGGGGACATGTGGGGACACAGGAGGGGACATGCAGGGGCCACATGGGGATCTCAAGGACACACGGGGACCCAGAAGACCATTTTAAGACCCCAAGGTGCCACGTGGGGACCCCGAGGTGCCACGTGGGGATCTTGGGGACACGTGGGGACACGGGAGGGGACACAGGGGAGCCACGTGGGGGCCTTGGTGACGTGTGGGGACACGGGAGGGGACATGGAGGGGCCACATCAGGTCCTCAAGAACATGGGGACCCAGGAGGCCATTTCGAGACCCCGAGGTGCCACGTGGGGCGCGTCCTCCTGCCGAGGGGCCGCGTGGGGACCTTGGGGACACGGGAGGGGACACAGGGGGGGCCACATCAGGACCCCAAGAACATGGGGGACCTGGGGGGCCACGCCGAGACCCCGAGGTGCCACGTGGGGCGCGTCCTCCTGCCGAGGGGCCGCGTGGGGACCTTGGGGACACGGGAGGGGACACAGGGGAGCCACGTGGGGGCCTTGGTGACACGTGGGGACACGGGAGGGGACACAGGGGGGGCCACATCAGGACCTCAAGAACATGGGGGACCTGGGGGGCCACGCCGAGACCCCGAGGCGCCACGTGGGGCGCGTCCTCCTGCCGAGGGGCCGCGTGGGGACCTTGGGGACACGGGAGGGGACACAGGGGAGCCACGTGGGGACCTTGGTGACACGCGGGGACACAGAAGGGGACACGTAGGGGCCATATCAGGTCCTCAAGAACATGGGGACCCAGGAGACCATTTCGAGACCCCGAGGTGCCACGTGGGGCGCGTCCCCCTGCCGAGGGGCCACGTGGGGACCTTGAGGACACGGGAGGGGACACAGGGGAGCCACGTGGGGGCCTTGGTGACGTGTGGGGACACGGGAGGGGACACGGAGGGGCCACATCAGGTCCTCAAGAACACGGGGACCCAAGAGGCCATTTTGAGACCCTGAGGCGCCGTGTTGGGACCCCGAGGCGCCACGTGGGGCGCGTCCCCCTGCCGAGGAGCCGCGCGGGGACCTTGGGGACACGCGGGGACAGGGGAGGGGACACGGGGGAGGTGACACTCACGGCGGGGGGGGCCGGCGGGCTCCTCGCAGGGGTCGTAGCCCGGCTTGCGGCGCCGCAGCTCCAGGCCCCGACGCGCCGCCTCCGCCTCGGCCAGCGCCGCGTTCACCAGCACGTCCTCGGCCTCCTCCAGCACCCCTGGGACACCGCGGGGGGACATGGGTGACACCCACGGACACCCCTGGGCACCCACGACCCCCCCCAGCACCCACGACCCCCCCCGGACACCCACGACCCCCCCCGGGGCACCCACGACCCTTCCCCCCCCCCCCCCCCCCGGGGTGCCGCCTCCGCCTCGGCCAGCGCCGCGTTCACCAGCACGTCCTCGGCCTCCTCCAGCACCCCTGGGACACCGCGGGGACATGGGTGACACCCTGGGACACCCACGGACCCCCCCGGCACCCACGGATCCCCCCCGGGGCACCCACGACCCTTCCCCCCCCCCCCCCGGGGTGCCGCCTCCGCCTCGGCCAGCGCCGCGTTCACCAGCACGTCCTCGGCCTCCTCCAGCACCCCTGGGACACCGTGGGGACATGGGTGACACCCTGGGACACCCACGACCCCCCCCAGCACCCATGACCCCCCCCCGGGCACCCACGACCCTTCCCCCCCCCCCCGGGGTGCCGCCTCCGCCTCGGCCAGCGCCGCGTTCACCAGCACGTCCTCGGCCTCCTCCAGCACCCCTGGGACGTCACGGGGGGACATGGGTGACACCCTGGGACACCCACGGACCCCTCCCGGCACCCACGGATCCCCCCCGGGGTGCGGGGACACGTGGGGGGACCCCCCCGGAGCACAGGGACGTGGGGACGCACAGGGGAGCAGCATGGGGACTGGGGGGGGGGTGCAGGGACACAGCAGGGGACACAGGGACCCCGGTGGGGCACATGGGGATGTGGCAGGGGACATGCGGATGTGGATGGGGGGGGACACGGGGACACAAGGACATGGACAGGGACACGGGGACGCGTCATGAGGCCCCACCAGGACGCGAGGACACAACAGGGGACGCGTGGGGACACACGGACACATCACAGGGAGCCCGCTAGGACACAGGGACACAACAGGGGACATGGGGACAGGGCAGGGACCCTGCCGGGACACGGGGACATGGCGGGGGGGGGGGGACACGGCGATGTGGTGGGGACCCCACTGGGGCAGGAGGACACGGGGGACACAAGAACGTGGACAGGGGGACGTGCCGCAGGGACCCCACCAGGACATGGGGACACAACAGGGGACAGGGGGACATGGGGACGTAGGGGACACATTGCATGAACCCCACCCAGACGCGGGGACACAACAGGGGACACAGGGACGTGGCACGGGGACTCTGCCGGGACATGGGGACGTGTCACAGGGGGACACGGGGACATGGCAGGGACCCACCTCGGGGCCCGGAAAGGACACGAGAGGGGACAGAGGGACAGGAGAAGGGACACCAGCGGGGCACAGAAACGATGTGTGGCCACATCGGTGATGCCACCGTGACGCGGAGGGGACACGGGGACACGTTGGGGGGACACGGGGACACCAAGAGCACCCCGCAGCGCCCCAGGAGGACGTGGGGACACGTCGGGGGACACCAAGAGCACCCCGCAGCACCCCATGGGGACACGGGGACACGTCGGGGGACACCAAGAGCACCCCACAGCACCCCGGGAGGACACGGGGACACGTTGGGGGACACCAAGAGCACCCCACAGCACCACCGGGAGGACGCGGGGACACGTCGGGGGACACCAAGAGCACCCCGCAGCACCCCGTGGGGACACAGGGACACGTTGGGGGACACCAAGAGCACCCCGCAGCACCCCGTGGGGACACGGGGACACGTCGGGGGACACCAAGAGCACCCTGCAGCACCCCGGGAGGACACGGGGACATGTTGGGGGACACCAAGAGCACCCCGCAGCACCCCGGGAGGACACGGGGACGCGTCGGGGGACACCAAGAGCACCCCGCAGTGCCCCGGGAGGACACGGGGACACGTTGGGGGACACCAAGAGCACCCCGCAGCACCCCGGGAGGACACGGGGACACGTTGGGGGACACCAAGAGCACCCCGCAGTGCCCCGGGAGGACACAGGGACACGTTGGGGGACACCAAGAGCACCCCGCAGCACCCCGTGGGGACACAGGGACACGTTGGGGGACACCAAGAGCACCCCGCAGCACCCCGTGGGGACACGGGGACACGTTGGGGGACACCAAGAGCACCCCGCAGCACCCCGGGAGGACACGGGGACGCGTCGGGGGACACCAAGAGCACCCCGCAGTGCCCCGGGAGGACACGGGGACACGTTGGGGGACACCAAGAGCACCCCGCAGCACCCCGGGAGGACACGGGGACACGTTGGGGGACACCAAGAGCACCCCGCAGTGCCCCGGGAGGACACAGGGACACGTTGGGGGACACCAAGAGCACCCCGCAGCACCCCGTGGGGACACAGGGACACGTTGGGGGACACCAAGAGCACCCCGCAGCACCCCGTGGGGACACGGGGACACGTCGGGGGACACCAAGAGCACCCTGCAGCACCCCGGGAGGACACGGGGGACATGTTGGGGGACACCAAGAGCACCCCGCAGCACCCCGGGAGGACACGGGGACGCGTCGGGGGACACCAAGAGCACCCCGCGGGGACACAGAAGGACACGGGGACACGTCGGGGGACACCAAGAGCACCCCGCAGTGCCCCGGGAGGACACGGGGACACGTTGGGGGACGCCAAGAGCACCCCGCGGCGCCCCGGGAGGACGTGGGGACGCGTCGGGGGACACCAAGAGCACCCCGCGGCGCCCCGGGAGGACGCGGGGACGCGTCGGGGGACGCCAAGAGCACCCCGCAGCACCCCAGGAGGACGCGGGGACACGTTGGGGGACACCAAGAGCACCCCGCAGCACCCCAGGAGGACACGGGGACACGTCGGGGGACACCAAGAGCACCCCGCAGCACCCCGTGGGGACACGGGGACGCGTCGGGGGACACCAAGAGCACCCCGCAGCACCCCGGGAGGACACGGGGACATGTTGGGGGACACCAAGAGCACCCTGCAGCACCCCAGGAGGACACGGGGACACGTCGGGGGACACCAAGAGCACCCCGCAGCGCCCCGGGAGGACACGGGGACATGTCGGGGGACACCAAGAGCACCCCGCAGCGCCCCGGGAGGACACGGGGACACGTTGGGGGACACCAAGAGCACCCTGCAGCACCCCGGGAGGACACGGGGACACGTTGGGGGACACCAAGAGCACCCTGCAGCACCCCAGGAGGACACGGGGACATGTTGGGGGACACCAAGAGCACCCCGCGGCGCCCCGGGAGGACACGGGGACATGTTGGGGGACACCAAGAGCACCCTGCAGCACCCCATGGGGACATGGGGACACGTTGGGGGACACCAAGAGCACCCCGCAGCGTCCCGGGAGGACGCGGGGACGCGTCGGGGGACACCAAGAGCACCCTGCAGCACCCTGGGAGGACACGGGGACACGTCGGGGGACACCAAGAGCACCCCGCAGTGCCCCGGGAGGACGCGGGGGACACGTCACGAAGCAGAGGGACGCATCCGAGGCCACGGGGAGCCCCAAAGGGCCCGAGGGGGCCACCGCGCGTCCCCACATCCCCCCCCCAGGTGCCACCGCGTGTCCCCACGTCCCCAGATGCCACCACATGTCCCCTCACCCTTGTCCTTGAGCGTCAGCACCACGGTCTCGCCCTCGCGGAAGGCCTCCACCGCGTGCTCCACCGCCAGGCCCTGCAGGTCCCGCGCGCTGTACAGCTCCTGGCGGGGGGGGACACAGGGGGGACACGGGGGGGGGGGTCAGGGGTGTCCCCACGGGTGTCCCCAAGTGTCCCCAAGGCCCCCCCCCCACCGCCTCACCCTCTTCCTCCTCATGAACTCCTCCTCCACCAAGGTGCTGACGCCAAACTCCTGGTCCATCTCCTCCAGCAGCTTGGCCTGAAACGACGCTGGTTTTGCGCCCCCCCAAAATTAACCCCCCCGTGGGGGGGTGTGGGGGGGGGTTGAAGGGGGGGTGGAGCCCCCGCCCGGACGCCTGGGCCCCTCCGCTCTTCCTCCCCCCCCCCCCAGCTCACCCTCTTCTCCGCCAGCTCCTTCTCCTGCTGCAGCTTGCGGCTGCGCTCGATCCAGGCGGCCGCGTCGTCCAGCCAAGGGTCGTCCTCGCCCAGCGTCTTCACCTTGCTGGATTCGGGGTGAAAAAGGGGTGTTAGGGGGGCGCCCCCCACCCATGGGTGCTGCCGGGGGGGGGGTTGGGGAAGGGAGGGGGGGGGGCGCACCCCAGTTTCTGGTTGAGCAGCCGCTTCTCCTTGGCGGCCGCCAGCTTCTCGCGGATCTCCTCCCGCTGCCGCTGCACCAGCGGGTTGACGACGTCGGCCGCCACCGGGTCCTCCTTGGTGCCGGCTTCTGCGGGGGGGGGGGGGGGGGAATGGGGGCGTCGGGGGGGTCCCCAGAACCGCGGGGGGGTCCCCAGAACCGCGGGGGGGTCCCCCCGAAGCAGGGTGACACGGGGCGTCCGTCCCCCCCCACACTCACCTTTCTTCACGGCCGAGACTTCCAGCGGCTTCAGGCCCAGCTTGGCGCGGAGTTTGCTGGAAACGGGGTTGGGGGGGGAGAAAAGGGGGTAAATGTGGGGGGGGGGGTTCGGGGGGGAATATGGGGGTGGGGGGGCAAGTTTGGGGGCGGGGGGGCAAATATGAGGGTGCAGAAAGCAAATACGGGGGCGATATTAGAAAAATACCCTTAAATATTAAAGATTTAGGAAACAACACAATTTAAGGTAATTGGAAGTATTTTGGGGTAATTATGGGGTATTAAGAGTATTAGGATAATTAGGGAGCATTAGGGGTGATACTAAGGGTAACTGGGGAGCGCGGAGTAGCGTTGGGGGAAACTGGGGGGATTTTGGGGGGCTCACAGGGGCGTTTTGCAGAATATTACATTCCTTGTTTTAAATACTCAGTATTTACTCAATAAATACTCAAATAATTCTACAAAGCAACTAAAAATACTGAAAAACGGTGGGGGCAATTGGTGTCGTTTTGGGGGTGTCGGAGGGAGTTTAAGCAGCACCCGGGGAGCCCTGGAGGGGCATCAGAATAGAGTAATTCAGAGTATTGGAAAAATACCAGGATAATTAAGAAGTTTGGGAGAGTAATTGAAGTAACCAGGGAGTTTAGAGAGTATCAGAGCAGTATTGGCGGGTAACTGGGAATACCTGGAAGAGTAACTGGGGAATAATTAAGAATATTAGAGCAATATTGGAGTAATTTGGGGCGTACAGAAAACAACTAGAAGAATCAAGGGCACATTGGGGGTAACTGAAAGGTTTTGGGGGGCAAACAGGAATATTGGGAAAATATTAGAGTAACCAGAGAGTAACTGGGAGTATTAGAGAAATATTAAGATTAATTGAAAGGGGGATCAGGGGGTAACGGGGGGTAACTGGGGGCCCCGGCTCACTTGGTCTCCTCGACGCTGAGCGACGACTCGCCTGCAGCGGCCTTAGAGGCGGCGGCTGGGGGGGGGGAAGGGGGGTCGTTAGCTAACGAGGGGGACTGATACCCCCAACCCCCCCCGAGCCCCATAACTGCCCCCAAAGCCCCCCCCAGCACCCCCAAAACCCCCTAACTGCCCCCAAAGACCCCCCCAGACCCCCCCCCAAAGCCCCATAATCACCCACCAGGGACCCCCAGGTCCCCCCCAAAGCCCCATAACCGCCCCCCAGGGACCCCCAGGCCCCCCCCCAAAGCCCCATAACCGCCCCCAGGGACCCCCAGGGACCCCCCCCAAGCCCCATAACCGCCCCCAGGGACCCCCCAGGGACCCCCCAAAGCCCCATAACCGCCCCCAGGGACCCCCAGGTCCCCCCCCAAAGCCCCATAACCGCCCCCAGGGACCCCCAGGTCCCCCCCAAAGCCCCATAACCGCCCCCAGGGACCCCAGGGACCCCCAAAGCCCCATACCGCCCCCAGGGACCCCCAGGGACCCCCCAAAGCCCCATAACCGCCCCCAGGGACCCCCAGGAACCCCCCCAAGCCCCATAACTGCCCCCAGGGTCCCCCAGGTCCCCCCCAAAGCCCCATAACCGCCCCCAGGGACCCCCAGGAACCCCCCCAAGCCCCATAACCGCCCCCAGGGACCCCCAGGTCCCCCCAAAGCCCCATAACCGCCCCCAGGGGTCCCCCAGGTCCCCCCCAAAGCCCCATAACCACCCCCAGGGACCCCCAGGAACCCCCCCAAGCCCCATAACCGCCCCCAGGGACCCCCAGGGACCCCCCAAAGCCCCATAACCGCCCCCAGGGACCCCCAGGTCCCCCCCAAAGCCCCATAACCGCCCCCAGGGAGACCCCCCAGGACCCCCCCCCCCTCACCGGGCTCGTCCCGCTCGTCCCGCCGCTCCCTCTTGCCCCGCCGCCCCGCGTCGGACTCGGCTCCGCCTCGGCCATGGCCGCCGCCGCCGCCGCCGCGTCCGGGCTCCTCGTTCCCGCCGCGCCGCGACGAGCCGCCGCCGCCGCCACCGCCGCCGCCGCTGCCGCGCTCGCCCCGGAGCGGCTGCGTTTGCCGCGCCGCTCGCCGCCGCGGTGCCGGTGCTTGCGGTGCTCGCGGGGCCGCCCCGCCGCGCTGCTGCTGCTGCTCCCGCCGCCGCCGCCGCTTCCCCCCGCCGCAGCCGCCGCTGTCGCTGGGGGCCGCCGCAGCCGGGGCCTCCTCAGCGCCGGCCTCGGCCCCGCCGCGCTCCCGGTGCTTCTTGGAGGAGCCCATGGCCGCGCCGCGCCGCTTCCGCCGCGCCGGCGAACCGCTTCCGGGGGGCGCCGCGCCGCTTCCGGCGGAAACGGAAGGAGCGCGCGCGCGCGGCGGGGTCGGCCCCGCCCCTCGGAGCCGCGGCCGCTTTCCCCATTGGCCGGCGCCGCCCGCCCTCGGGGGTCGAAGGTCGCTTCCTGTTGTGGGCGGGGCCGCGGGGCGTCGCCATGGGGACGCGGCGGAAGTGGGGAGGGGGGCAGGGCCCGGCGGTCTCAACCCCGCCCCCACCCCGGGGGGGACCCAGGTGTCCGGACGCCCCCCCCACGCCCCTTGTTGCCCCACCTTTGCCCCGGGGACCCAGGCGTCCGGGCAGGAGCCGGGGAGGCGGGGCGGGGGGGGGGTCTCACCAAAATGGCGGCCTCCTAGTTGGTCACCAAAATGGCGGCTGCGAGTGTGTTTGTGTTGGGGGGGGAGGGGATACCACAATGGCGGCCCCCTGGGGGGGCGGCGGAGGAACCCTCAAAAATGACCGCCGGGGAAGGGAGGGGGGACCCCAAAATGTCCTCCACGTAGGGGGGGGGAGCCCAAATGGCCGCCAAGCACGTGCGTGGGGGGTCCCCAAAATGGCTGCCGCAAAAATAAGTCTGCGTTGGGGGAGGGGAGGGGACACACGCCAAGATGGCGGCCCCCTGGGGTCACCCCGAAATGGCGGCTGCGGGGGGTGGCGGGGGCCATGTCGAACCCCCCCCCCAAGGTTTTGGGGAGGGGGGCGGCCGGGGGTGGGGGAACCCCCTGGGTTTTGGCGGGATCCCCGAGGTTTAGGGGGGGGCCCCGGGGAGGGGGGGGGGAGAGGGGCGGTAGCGCCGACCCCCCCCGGCGGGGAACAATGGGGCATTGTCTCGGCGCCCCCTCCCTCCTTCCTGCCCTTTGATCCTGGCGGAGCGCGGCCCAGGGGGCGGGGAGAGGGGGCGGGGACTCGTATGCGGGAGGCGTGGCGAGGGGCGGATCCGGGCGTGGCGAGGGGCGGAGGGGGCGTGGCGAGGGCGGAGGGGGGCGTGGCGCGGGCGCCCTATAATAGCTCGCCCGGCCGCTGCTCCCCCAATAGGCGACAGCGTGCAGCCGCCAGGTATGGCGGGGCGGCGCTCCGCTTTTTGGGGAGAATTCCTGCTTTTTGGGGGGGCCCTGGCTTTTTGGGGGTCCCGCTTTTTTGAGGAGGGGGTGCCGGTATGGGGGGGGGGGGGGGAAGGATCCCGGCGCCTTGCCGCATGGGGGGGGGGGGCCCAGGAGGCCGGGGACCCCGGTTTTTAACTAGGGGATGATTTTGGGGGGGCCCCCGATTTTGGGGGGGTGCTGGGGGGATATTGGGGTGCTGGGGATATTAGGGTGCATATTTGGACCCTGCAAGGTCTCGGGGTGCCCAGGGGTGGATTTTGGGGTGCCGGGGGGTGTTGGGGTGCACAGTGGGACCCTGCAAGGTCTCCGGGTGCCCAGGGGTGGGTTTTGGGGGTTCCCGGCGGGGGTGTTGGGGTGCACATTAGGACCCTGCAAGGTTTCGGGGTGCCCAGGGGTGGATTTTGGGGTGCCGGGGGGTGTTGGGGTGCACAGTGGGACCCTGCAAGGTCTCCGGGTGCCCAGGGGTGGGTTTTGGGGTGCCCAGGGGGGGTGTTAGGGTGCACATTGGGACCCTGCAGGGTTTTGGGGTGTCCAGGGGGGTCTTGGGGTGCACAGTGGGACCCTGCAGATTCTAGGGGTGCTCATTGGGGTGCCTGGGGGATAGCGGGGTACCTGGGGGGGGTTCCTAGTGCCTGCAGGAATATTGGGGTGCTCGGGGGATCTGGGTGCACCTAGAGGGATATCGGGGTGCTCGGGGGGGGGATCTGGGGGATCTCAGGGTGCTCAGGAGGCTCTGGAGGCACCTGGGAGGGATCTCGGGGTGCCTGGGGGGATTTAGGGGTGCCCAGCTGAGTCCAGGGGTGCCTGGAGTTATCTCAGGGTGCTTGGGGGGATCTTGGGTGCCCAGAGGAGGATTTGGGGTGCTCAGGTGGGTCTAGGGGTGCTTAGAAGTATCTCAGGGTGCCTGAGGGGATCTTGGGGTGCCTGGTGGAGATTTGGGGGTCCTCGGGGGGGTCCAGGAGTGCTCAGGAGGATCTCAGGGTGCCCAGAGGGTATTTGGGGGTGCTCAGGTGGCTCTGGGGGTATCTTGGGGTGCTTGGGAAGATCTCGGGGTGCTCAGGGGGATTTGGGGGTGCTCAAGTGGGTCTGGGGGATCTCAGGGTGCTCAGGAAGATCTCAGGGTGCTCGGGGGGATTTGGGGGTGGTCAGGTGGGTCTGGAGATGCTTGGAAGTATCTCGGTGCCTGGGGGGCATTTGGGGGTGCTCAGGTGGGCCTGGGGGGATCTCAGGGTGCTCAGAAGATTTCAGGGTGCCTGGGAGAGCATTTAGGGGTGCTTGGTTGGGTGTGGAGACGTTTGGGAGTATCTCAGGGTACCTGGAGGAGATTTGAGGGTGCTCAGGTAGGTCCAGGGGGATCTTGGGGCGCTCAGAAGGATCTCAGGGTGCCCGAGAAGGATATCAGGATGCCCAGGAGGATCTCAGGGTGCTTGGGGGGGATTTGGGGGTGCTCATGTGGGTCTGGAAGGATCTCAGGGTGCCCAAGAGGGATATCGGGGTGCTCAAGAGGATCTTGAGGTGCTCAGGAGGATCTCAGGGTGCTTGACAGGGTATTTGGGGGTACTCAGGTTGGTCCAGGGGGATCTCAGGGTGCCCGGGGGGCATTTGAGGGTGCTCAGATGGGTCCAGGGGGATCCTGGGTGCTCAGGAGGATCTTGAGGTGCTCAGGAGGATCTCAGGATGCTTGAGGGGGATTTGGGGTGTGCTCAGGTGGGTCCAGAAGGATCTCAAGGTGCTCAGGAGGATCTCAGGGTGCTTGGGGGGGATTTGGGGGTGCCCAGGTTGGTCTGGAGGGATCTCAAGGTGCCCAGGAGGATCTCAGGGTGCTCGGGAGGATCTCGGGGTGCCAAAGAGAGATATTGGGATGCTCAGGAGAATCTCAGGGTGCTTGGGGGGATTTGGGGGTGCTCATGTGGGTCTGGAAGGATCTCAGGGTGCCAAGAGGGATATCGGGGTGCTCAAGAGGATCTTGAGGTGCTCAGGAGGATCTCAGGGTGCTTGACGGGGCATTTGGGGGTACTCAGGTTGGTCCAGGGGGATCTCAGGGTGCCCGGGGGGCATTTGAGGGTGCTCAGATGGGTCCAGGGGGATCCTGGGGTGCTCAGGAGGATCTTGAGGTGCTCAGGAGGATCTCAGGGTGCTGGGGGGGGATTTGAGGTTGCTCAGATGGGTCCAGGGGATTCTGGGGTGCTCAGGAGGATCTCAGGGTGTCCAAGAGGGATCTCAATGTGCTCAAGAGGATCTCAGGGCGCCCAAGAGGGATCTCAAGGTGCCCGGGAGGATCTCAGGGTGCTTGAAGGGGCATTTGGGGATGCTCAGGTTGGTCCAGGAGGATCTCGGGGGTGCCGGCGAGGATCACCCCGGGACCTTCCCCCTCTCCCCCTCAAGCCATGGAGCCGGAGGCGGGTGGCGCTGCGCGACGTGGAGCTGACGGCCCCGGACGCCGAGAAGCAGCCGATGGCCGGCGGCGACGGCGGCGAGAAGAACGGGCTGGTGAAAGCGGCGCCCGCCAAGCGCCCCGGGGCGGCGGCGCCCGGCGAGGAGGAGGACGAGGAGGGCGGCGGCGAGGAAGGCGGCGGGCGGCGGTGGCCCGGCGGGCGCCAAGTTCACGGGGCTGGGCAAGGAGGAGCTGGTGCGGGTGGCCGGGGCGGCCGGTTGGGCGCGGGCCCGCGCCGCCCTGCTGCTGCTCTTCTGGTTGGGTTGGTTGGGCATGTTGGGCGCCGCCGTGGCCATCGTGGTCCGAGCCCCCCCGCTGCCGCCCGTTGCCCCCGGATGCCTGGGCCCGTCGCGGGCCTCTCTACCGCGCCCCCCCCGGCCCCTTCGCCGGAGACCTGCAAGGTGAGCAGCTGGGGGGGGTGGTGGAGGTGGCCTCAGGTCCTCCTGGGGTGATGAACATGGTCTCAGGTCCTCCTGGGGTGGTGGAAGTGGTCTTGCATCCTCCTGGGGTGGTGGAGGTGGCCTTGGGTGCTCCTGGGGTGATGAACATGGTCTCAGGTCCTCCTGGGGTGATGGAGGTGGCCTTGCATCCTCCTGGGGTGGTGGAGGTGGTCTTGCGTCCTCCTGGGTGGTGGAGGTGGCCTCAGGTCCTCCTGGGGTGATGAACATGGCCTTGCGTCCTCCTGGGGTGGTGAGTGTAGCCATGGATCCTCCTGGGGTGGTGGAGATGGCCTTGCTCTTATCTATTCTCTTGGGGTGGTGCAGGTGGCCCTTGCGTCCTCCTGGGGTGATGAACATGGTCTCAGGTCTTCCTGGGGTGGTTGAGGTGGCCTTGTGTCCTCTTGGGTTGGTGAGCGTAACCATGGATCCTCTTGAGTTGATGAATATGACCTCGGGTCCTCCTGGGGTGGTGGAGGTGGCCTTGCATCCTCGTGGGGTGGTGGAAGGTGGCCTCAGGTTCTCCTGGGGTGATGACATGGCCTTGTGTCCTCCTGGGGTGGTGGAGGTGGCCATGGATCTTTGTGGAGTGGCAGGGGTGACCTTGTGCTCTCCTGGGGTGGCAGAGGTGACTCTAGATCTTCCTGGGACGGGGGAGGTGACCTTGTGTCCTCCTTGGATGATGGTGGCTTTGTCTTCTCCTGGGGTGATGAAGGTGGCATTGTAGCCTCCTGAATGGTGGAAGGTGGAAGTGACCCTGGGCCTTCATGGAGTAGTGGAGGTGGCCCCTGGGTCCTCCTGGGGTGGCAGGGGTGGCCCTGGTCCTCCTGTGGTGGCGGAGGTGGCCTCGTGTCCTCCTGGGGTGGTGGAAATGGTCCTGGGTCTTCATGGAGTAGGGGAGGTGGCCTTGTGTCCTCCTTGGATGATGGTGGCTTTGTTTTCTCCTGGGGTGATGAAGGTGGTCTCGTAGCCTCCTGGGATGGTGGAAGTGACCCTGGGCCTTCATGGAGTAGTGGAGGTGGCCTTGTGTCCTCCTGGGGTGGCAGAGGTGGCCCTGGGTCCTCCTGGGGCAATAGAGGTGGCCTTGTGCCCTCATGGGGTGGCAGCGGTGGCCCTGTGTCCCCGTGGGGTGGTGGAGGTGGCCCTGTGTCACCACCATGGGGTGGGCGAGGGTGGCCCTGGCTCCTCATGGGGTGGCCTCGCGGGGTCTCCTCCCTGGGGTGGTCAGGGTGGCCCTGTGTCCCCGTGGGGTGGCAGGGGTGGCCCTGGGTCACCATGGGGTGGCCCTGCAGGGTCCCCTCCCCACAAGGGCAGCAGGGGTGGCCTTGTGTCCTCATGGGTGGTGGAGGTGGCCATGTGTCCCCATGGGGTGGCAGGGGTGGCCTTACTGTTCCCTCAGGGTGTCACGCTTGTCACTGCTGGGTTGTCACCGCCGGGCTCTGCCGTTCCCTCGGGGTGCCACCTTTGTCCTTGCCGTCACCATTGGGTTGTCACCGCCCTCCCCTTGGGGTGTCACCTTCGTCCTTGTTGTCACCTTTGGGTTGTCCCTGCTGTCACCGCTGGGCTCCGCCGTCCCCTCAGGGTGTCACCTTTTGTCCCTGCTGTCACTGTTGGGCTGTCACCGCTCTCCCTCGGGGTGTCACCTTTGTCCTCGTTGTCACCTTTGGGTTGTTCCTGCTGTCACCGCTGGGCCTCCGCCGTCCCCGCGGGGTGTCACCTTTGTCCCTGCTGTCACCGTTGGGTTGTCACTGTTGTCACCGCCGTCCCTTCAGGGTGTCACCTTTGTCACTGCCATCACCGTTGGGTGGTCACTGTTGTCACCGCCATGCTCTCGGGTGTCGCGTCGTCCCCGCCGTCACCATCACGTTGTCCCCGCCGTCACCGTCGTGTCGTGTTGTCACCGCCGGGCTCTGCCGTCCCCTCGGGGTGTCACCCTTGTCCCCCACCGTCCCCCCAAGACCTCGCCCCCCCCCCCCCCCCAAGGGACCCAGGCGTCCGGGGCGGCCCCTCCCCCGCGGGCAGCGGGCCCAGGCGTCCGGGGTGGGGGGGGGGGGGGAACCGGTTCCAGCCGGTCGGTTTTATTTTCGTCAGCCGCCGCCGGGGGGGGGGGGGGGGGGGGATGACTCAGCTTGGGGGGGTCTTGGGGGGTCCTGGGGGGGGTTTGGGGGGGCCCTGGGGGGTTTTGGGGGTCCCTGGGGGCCCCCCCCAGGCCGGGGGGGTATTTGGGGGTCTTCTCTATTTTGGGGGGTTTTGGTGGTCCCTGGGGGGGGTTTGGGGGGTCCTGGAGGCTCCCCCCAGCCCGGGGGGGTAATTTGGGGGTTCTCCTCTATTTTGGGGGGTTTTGGGGTCCCTGGGGGGGGTTTTGGGGGGCCCTGGGGGCTCCCCCCAGCCCGGGGGGGTAATTTGGGGGTTCTCCTCTATTTTGGGGGGGGTTTTGGGGGCCCTGGGGGGGGTTTTGGGGGGCCCTGGGGGCTCCCCCCAGCCCGGGGGGTAATTTGGGGTTTCTCCTCTATTTTGGGGGGGTTTTGGGGTCCCTGGGGGGGTTTTGGGGGGCCCTGGGGGCTCCCCCCAGCCCGGGGGGGTAATTTGGGGGTTCTCCTCTATTTTGGGGGGTTTGGGGTCCCTGGGGGGGTTTTGGGGGGCCCTGGGGGCTCCCCCCAGCCCGGGGGGGTAATTTGGGGTTTCTCCTCTATTTTGGGGGGGTTTTGGGGGCCCTGGGGGGGTTTTGGGGGGTCCTGGGGGCTCCCCCCCAGCCCGGGGGGGTAATATTGGGGGGTTCTA